>NC_057805.1:440053251-440072317 GCF_018294505.1 Triticum aestivum
AGGGTGGGGGTGGGGAGTAGATTAAGAAGGTGATGTAGGATTATTGTTTTGGTTTTTTCTCTCCTTGTGATTTTTTTTCTTGGAAGCCGAACCACCTTGCTGTTCTATTGCTTGGTGATGAAGCTCAATCATGATTATCGCCGATGCCTACCAGGTGTTTCACCTATTTGTTGAGACAACAAAGAGAACGTTCCATATGATGATTATTAGGTCTTCATATATCCTTGGATACAAGCTCCATCATGCATTTTGTGTCACAAGAAAAAAAAGAGGGGTACACGAAAATGAGCCTCGCGCAAGCTCTTTCGTGCACAAATTATATTATTCACGTAAAAATGTATACGTCGTCAGTGCTTTTGCGAGGGTGTTGCTAGATGGTAGAACAATAGCTCATTCCACGTATCCGGCACTCCGGGAAGGCACCAGTGGCTGCAATCCTGGATGCTCGACTCAACTCCTCCCATCTTCTTCCCCTTCCTCCCGTATACAGACGGATGGCCGTCTACCCTAAGCCCAGAGAGAAACACGATGTCCATGATCGTCACGGGGGTCTTCATCTGCTTCACCACTTGCTCCAAGATGGCATTCTTCTCGGGCACCGGCGGATGCCGCCTCGCATGAGCGACACCATCGATGGGCATCCTGCTCTCCGTGCAGTGCCCCCCTGAATTCCACTCTCCGCCTCTAGAACCAGCGACATATTGTGTTAGTTTTGCTCTCACGCATGCCGTGATAGATAGATTGTGATCCGAGGTGGCGATCTCGCTAACCTGTAATGCGTTGGGGCCGAGGTCCGGAAGAAAACTTGCGTTCGCAGCGGATCAATGTGGTGGTCAATCCACGACGCCCATGTGGTTAGAGCCCTGTGATAAGCCGTGTTCGCTTCTAGGTTGGGATGGACGGCATCCCCTTCTTGGTAATAATTCACCCTGCAAGCAAAGAAAAGGCACCTGCACATGAGTGGGCGGGACGAAAAAAAATCTAACTACAATATGAGATTTGGAACATCCAACCATTCCAACACTAACATACCCGTGCTCAACATTTACATTTTATCCAAGCAACATCGCCGCAACACTTGCTCAGACGATCCATAGAAAACATGTAATTAATGATGTTGCAACATTTGAACATGTCCATGAAGCAACAAAATCAAGACATGCAAAAAAATCAACCATTGCATCAACCGATTAAAAAAGGTTGTTGCGTAGTAAGCGGGGTTTGAAAAAGGCATACACAGCAACACGAAAACACATCTGTAGCATGAGAAAACCATCCCCTTCAAATACACACAGAAAGCTAGGATCATCACAACATAACATCAATGTGTGCAGAATTTACGCATTTGCAGCATTCTAAAACGCTCTCCACGACATGAAAAATAATCAAACATCTCTAATCTTGGTAGTTTGGAAACATATACTTGTAAGTTTAGTTTCTTTATTAAACATTATTTATCACGCGAACCCCGGGTGCATAAAGTTCGTTCCAGTATGTATATACATCTTGGCAATTTCAATATCTTATCAAACATTTGTTAAAAACATTATCTCACCCAGCTTTGGTTTTGCGATGAGACCACCAATGACCAGTGTTGAACACAAGCACATCCGCACCTATCCATTTCGTTGAGCTCCGAGCAATGGTGTCAATCCGCAACGTCTCTGTGTTGTCACCTCTCTTGTTGCCTTCGCTCACCAGGAAATGAGCCATATGGTACTCCACGCTGCAGTTGTAGTCCTACATGCATAAATCAAATAATTTCATCTTACATTGAAATGAATGAGTAATAAAGAGTGAATTGAGGAGGCCCGCGTAAAAACTAGACTATAATACCCTTTGCGATAAGAGAATAAATCTTAGGGGGTGTTTGGTTCAGAAGTCCTAAGACTTTTTCTAGTCCCAGGGACTAATCAAAAAAGACTCTCTAGTAGAGTCTTTTTCTAGTCCCTGTAGAAAAAGTCCCTCCCGTTTGGTTCCAGGGACTTTTTAGGGACTTTTTCTAGTCTCTGGGACTAAAAAGTCCCTGAAGCAAACACCCCCTTAATCTTGGACGCTAATCTGCATGGGAAGTCCTAATGTTTTTTGTAAAATGAAATGTACTAAAGCACATCCCTTCTAAGAAATAGAGGGACATATGATACGAACCAAAAACCTGAAATTGTAATATCCTCTCTTCTTGTTAAACCTGCGGCCACCTGCTTGACGAATCCTCGTTGGATCCAAGACCGCCCTTCTCAGCAAGCACATGATGGATTCCCATTGGTTCCTTCCAATGGAGTCCCCCACCAACACCAGGCGCTTCCCACGCAACATCTCCAGTGCTTTTCTAGCATCGAACCTGAACAAGACTTCCAAGCCAGAGTTTGTTAGCACAAGCTTCTCTCTCTCCCTCTATCTCTCGCTCTCTCACACACAGACACACACACACACACACTTGAGCTAAAGACCAATGGCGAGAGGTAGAAAACAATGTTTTTGCGCATTGCTCTTCTCCTTTTATTCATCGAAGAAAGGGAAATCATGTCGTGGAGCTTGCCAATGACTGGTCGTGCCACCCCATGATCCGTGTGTGCACCAGGCTGCCTACAGTCTCTCTAGGGACCGCACAGACCTCGTCCTCTCGCTCTAACTGAAGCCTAAAATGGAAAATAGACTGAAAGTACTGCCATGTGCCAGGGCAATCGTTTCCACCCCGTTTCTACTTCCATTGGCAGGGAAAATAGAAAACACCTAAATACGCTATGTACGTCTAGTCAATGCTAGATTATTCCAAAATACTCTCCCAAGCTAGTTGTGACCTTCTACTCGACCTCAACCATATGTAGATGCAGCGTAGCTCTTGGTGCTTGGTGTTGGTGGGGTTGAGAGGCCTGGTGAAGATGTTCGTGGGCTGCTTGTCGATGTTGATGTGCTCGACATTGATCTTGTCAGCGTTGATGCATTCACGGATGAAGTGGAAACACACCTCAATGTGCTTGCTCTGGTCGTGGAAAATCAGGTTCTTGCTAAGCTAAATTGCAGACTTGTTGTCCACAACAATGGTGGCAGTGTCGTCTCTGCTCTCGAGAAGATTGTGTAGCAGGTGATTCAGCCACACTCCGTGGAACGTCGCAGACATCGCAGTGATATGTGTTGATACGTAGATACATATGTGTATTTCTTGTATAACAAGCCCTCCTCCTTTCATGTATAGTTGAGGACGTGGCTACCCTTTATACTTATATATTCGTGCATATTGCACCCGATCAATATATCGTGAGTTGCATAACCTTCTACATGGTATCAGCCTTCCTCCAATCCTCTACCCTAGCCGTGTCGCCGTCGCTTCCCAGCCGCCGCCGCTAGTTCCCTCGCACGCCCGCGCCGCCGACTACTCGCCGCCGCCGTGCCACCTTCCCCACCGCTTCCGCTCCCGCCCCCGCGATCACCTCGCGCCTCTCCCACCCCTAGCCACTACAAACCCTAACCCGCCCGGGCCGCCCCTAACCCTAGCTCCTGCCATGTCAGGATCCAACCTCTCCGACCGGTCCGCCGCCTCTACTCCTCCGGTCGTGAAGCCGCCGAATCCCTTCGACTCTTCCGCCGGCTCCACCGCCGCCACTCTTCCCGATCCTGCCTACATCCGTGATGTTCCCATCGAACGTCGCGTTCCGGTCATCCTCTCCCACAACGAGGCGAATTTTTATGCTTGGAAGACATACTTCAATCTCCTCTTTCGTGAGTATAACCTGCAGGACCACATCGACGGCACAGCCAACCTCTTCGTCCTGAACCGTGACGCCGACTGGCTAGCGATCGACGCCACCATCATCAGGTGGCTCTTCCTCACCGTGTCCAAGGACATCTTCCACACCGTCGTTTGCGACAAGGATGATGCATGCACGGTGTGGAACAAGATCGTCGGCCTCTTCACCGACAACAAGCTCCAACGGATCGTCTGCAGCAGGAGTTCTTCGGGTGCCATCAAAACGACTCCTCCGTCGACGCCTTCTGCATGCGTCTCAAGACCCTCTCCGACGAGCTCAATGACATCGGCTTCAAGGTGGGCGACGAGTTTCTCCTCTCCACCCTCACCGCCGGCCTCAATGAGGATCTCGGCAACGCCGCCTCCAACCTCACCCTCATGGCGAACCCTACCTACGAGCGGGCGGTGGCTTATCTTCGTCTCGAGGAACGCCGGTTGAAGCATCTTCGCTCCCGTGCCGTTCATACCGCCTTCGCCGCTGGCTACTCGCGCGGTGGCCCCGCGCCCTCAGGCGCGCCTCCCGGCTTCCCAGCGCCGTACCAGGCGCCCCGGTCACCGGCGCCTTCCGCGCCGCAAGGCGCCTACGGCGCCCCCTACCAGCAGCGGCCACCGGCTCTTCCTCAACAACTGCCGCAGCAGCAGCCCCAGCAGCAGCAGTGCCAGAGGCGCCGCGGCCGCGGCAAAGGCCAGACGCAGCAGCAACAGCCGCGCCTCGGGCCTGTCCAGCAGCAGCCGACGCCGCCTTGGGGGGGTGGCCACAACCCCTGGACAGGGTTTGTGCACGCCTACACCATGCCCGTGCCCCGCCCACCCGCTCCAAGCCTCCTTGGGCCCGGTCCCTCCAGCCATCAGGCCTTCTTCGCCGGTCCGCAACCCGGTCCGGTCGCTCCACCGGCCTACTACTCTCCTGCTCCGGTTGGCTATGGCGGGCCAACCACCAACACAGGCGTGACCGGCTCCTCCGGCTATCCCGCGCCGGTCTCTTATGATCCGGCCCTACTTGCTGCTCTTCATCAGCAGCCTCCGGTCGGGACTTATTCCGGCGGTGGGGATTGGTTTATGGACACCGGTGCATCTTCGCACATGGCCGCTTACCCGGGTAACCTCTCTTCTGCGTCTCCTATTCACACTTCTTCTCGTATCATTGTCGGTAATGGTGCTGGTCTCCCTATCACTCATATTGGTTCTACCAGTTTTCCTTCGAACTCTAGACCACTTTATCTCAATAATGTTCTTGTGTCTCCTGAACTCATTCAGAATTTAGTCTGTGTTCGTAAACTTTCTCGAGATAACTCTGTAACTGTGGAATTTGACGAAGTTGGTTTTTCTGTTAAGGACGCCCTCACCCGGATGGTTCTTCACCGCTGTGACAGTCCCGGCGATACATACTCCGTCCAGCCTCCATCATCTTCACATGTTGGACCAGTTGCACTCTCCGCCGGCGTTGATCTTTGGCACGCCCGTCTCGGTCATCCTAGCTCCACCGCTCTTCGTCACATTATTAGGGATTTTTCTTTTACATGTAATAAAACGGATGAGCACTCTTGTCACGCATGCCGTCTGGGCAAACATGTTCGCCTTCCCTTTAGTGCTTCATCCACGGTTGCGTTGTTACCCTTTGAGTTAATCCATAGTGATGTCTGGACCTCTCCTGTTGCTAGTAATACTGGATTCTCATATTATCTTGTTATTTTGGATGACTACTCTCACTTTGTGTGGACCTTTCCATTACGTAAGAAGTCCGAAGTTGCTGCCACTCTTACGGCCTTCTACTCTTATGTATCTACGCAATTTGGTCGTCCCATTCTAGCTTTGCAAATTGACAACGGAAAAGAATTCGACAACACCACCATCCGCAATCTTCTCTCCACACATGGCACTGTTTTTTGTCTTACCTGTCCATATACTTCACAGCAGAATGGTCGGGCGGAACGCATTCTTCGCACTCTTAACGATTGCGTCCGTACCCTCCTCTTCCACGCATACATGCCACCTCGCTTTTGGCCCGACGCTCTCGCTACTGCCACCCTACTCATTAACCTTCGTCCCTGTCGCACCCGGTGGAACTTTACACCTCACCACCTCCTCTTCGGGTCTCCTCCTTCATACGACGGTCTTCGTATTTTCGGTTGTCTTTGTTATCCTAGTATTGCCGCCACCTCTCCTCATAAACTTGCCCCTCGTTCCCTTCCGTGTGTCTTCCTCGGTTACCCGGCTAACACCAAGGGCTATAGATGCTATGATCCGGTTTCCCACCGTGTCATCACATCCCGACACGTTTATTTCGACGAGTTGTGTTTTCCTTTTAAACAGGAACAGCAGGCGGCTTCTTCATCGGCGCCCGGCCCCTCTTTGGCCGACCCTGTCCGCCCTGGCTTTGCCCCACGGCGTAGGGCGCCCCCTGGACGCACGGCACTCCGGCTCCTGCCCGCTGCTTCGCCAGGCTCACCGACCTACGAGCCGGCCTCCACGTCGGCCTCCACGCCGGCCTCCCCGGCTGCTTCATCGCCGGGCCCCGCGCCGGCCTCTCCAGCTGCTTCATCGCCGGGCGCCGCGCCGGCTTCTTAGCCGGCCTCTCCGGCCTCTTCTTCGCGGGCTTCAGCGCCAGCCTCGCCGGTCTTGCCGGCTGTTGTGCCAGTTCGCCCGCCGGGATCGCCCGCTTCTTCCCCGACTTCTTCGCAGCCGGGCGTGTCGCCGGCTTCTTCGCCGCCGGGTTTGGCGCCGGCCCCGGTGTCTGCTGTTGTGCCACCACCCGCTGGCCCTGTCACTCGGTCGCGCCTGGGTATCCATCGGCCGAGCACTCGCTACCCTCCGGATGAGTACACCTGCGTGGCTTCGACGTCTTCCTCGTCACCGTCACCCCTGCCGACCTCCGCCCGTTCCGCGCTTCGTGATCCCATGTGGTTCGCCGCGATGAAGGAGGAATTTGACGCATTGCAACGCAATCACACTTGGCAGCTCGTTCCCCGTCCTCCTCGGGCCAACATCATCACCGGGAAGTGGGTGTTCAAGCACAAGTTTCATCCGGATGGTACTCTTGACCGACACAAGGCCCGTTGGGTCGTTCGGGGTTTTCGTCAACGAGCAGGCGTTGACTTCACAGACACTTTCGCCCCGGTTGTCAAACCCGGGACGGTTCGGACTGTCCTTCAGCTAGCGGTCTCTCGCTCCTGGCCCGTGCACCAGATGGATGTTTCGAATGCTTTTCTTCATGGGCATCTTGAGGAACAGGTGTTCTGTCAGCAGCCGACTGGGTTCGTGGATGAGTCTTCTCCGGATCATGTGTGCTTGCTTTCTCGATCTCTGTACGGGCTCAAGCAAGCTCCTCGCGCGTGGTACCAGCGCATCGCAGCATTTCTTACTCAGCTTGGCTTCCGCTCCACTCGCTCCGATGCTTCACTATTTGTCTACCACCAGGGTGATGCTACTGCTTTTCTGCTGCTTTATGTCGACGACATCATCTTGACAGTATGCTCGACTGCCCTTCTTCGACAGCTCACGGATCGTCTTCGTGCTGAGTTTGCCATTAAGGACTTAGGTCCTCTGCACTATTTCCTCGGGATCGAGGTTATTCGTCGAGCAGATGGCTTCTTTCTTCATCGGCGGAAGTATGCTCATGAGCTTCTGGACCGTGCCGGGATGCTTAATTGCAAACCGGCTGCCACACCTGTCGATACGAAGGCCAAGCTCTCTGCCACAGATGGTTCTCCTGCTTCAGATGCTCCATTCTACAGGTCGATTGTTGGTGCTCTTCAGTACCTCACTCTTACTCGTCCGGAGCTCCAGTACGCTGTTCAGCAGGTGTGCCTTCATATGCATGCTCCCCGTGATGCTCACTGGACCGCAGTCAAGCGCATTCTGCGCTATATCCGTGGCACCTTGGATCTTGGGCTGTCACTTCAGGCTTCATCATCTATGGATCTGACGGCTTATTCTGACGCCGATTGGGCCGGCTGCCCTGACACGCGCCGCTCGACCTCTGGTTATTGCGTCTATCTTGGACCATCACTTATCTCCTGGTCGTCCAAGCGACAGCCCGTTGTCTCCCGCTCCAGTGCTGAAGCGGAGTACCGCGCCGTTGCCAACGTCGTCGCCGAGTGTTCCTGGCTTCGTCAGCTTCTGCATGAGCTCTTGTCTCCGGTTGACAAGGCCACGATTGTCTACTGTGACAATGTTTCTGCGGTCTACCTCTCTGCCAACCCGGTTCATCATCGACGCGCCAAGCACATTGAGATTGATATCCATTTTGTTCGCGAACAGGTAGCTCTTGGTCATGTACACGTGCTGCATGTCCCTACGTCTCAACAATTTGCTGACATCATGACAAAGGGCTTGTCTACCGCGTCTTTCGAGGAGTTCCGATCCAGTCTTTGCGTCGACCATGGTGCCGCTTCGACTGCGGGGGGGTGTTGAGATGTAGATACATATGTGTATTTCTTGTACAACAAGCCCTCCTCCTTCCATGTATAGTTGAGGACGTGGCTATCCTTTGTACTTATATATACGTGCATATTGCACCCGATCAATATATCGTGAGTTGCATAACCTTCTACAATATGTACTCCGCCTTGCACAATGACAAGGCCACCACCTGCTGAGTTCCGAGATTGCCAGGTGATTGGGCTGCCGCCGAGTGCGAACAAAGCGCAAGTGCTTCGTTTCCCACCGTCAATGTCGCTAGCTAGCCATGTCTGATTCGCTATACCCGAGCAGGTGCAAATCTTCTCCCGCGGCGTATCTACACCCAATGTTCCTCATTCTTGCTATGTGGTGGAAGTGATGCTTGACGGAGGCGAGGTTCTCGGTCCTTGGCACCTCCATGAAGCGATTGACATGCCCGGCGGTGAACGCTATGTTCGGTTGGATGTGAACGAGGTAACACAGATTCAGATGATGAGGCAGTAGAATGTGGCATCTATCATGGGTTCGAGCTTGCCTTGCTCAATTTCATGGGAGGATCCATCAAGACGTGATTGGACCCCTCCATGTTGGCCTTAGCGAGAAGCCTGCCGGTGTACGAGCTTTGGTACAAGATGATACGAGACCATGTTTGCTTCACCTCAATGTGAGGTAGTAGCTAATAAGGCTTGGGTCACTCATCTAGAACTTCTTCTTCTTCTCCTACTTGAAGCGCTCCACCTCGTTGGTGTCTACACTGGTGAAGATTAAATCATCGACATAGACCCCAAGTAAGAGTCGCTTGTCGTTCGTACCATGCATGTATACAAGATGCTCTAACAGGTTGCAGTAGAAGCCAAGCGACGCGAGCGTGGTGTCGAGCTTCAGGCTCCATGCACAGGAGCTTGACAGAGCCAATACAACCCCTTGTTTAGGCGCAACACCTTGTGCTCCATCCCCTTCACACGTGAAACCATGAGGCTATGCGACGTACACCTCCTCTATGAGCTCTCCATTGAGGAAAGTGAATTTGATGTAGAGGTGTTCCACTCAATTTTTGTAGCAATGGTGACAAGAAGACGCACTGAGTCCAGCTTCGACATGGGCGCAAAGATCCCGTCGAAGTTGGCGTCCTCGCATTGGGCATATCCCTTTTGCGATGAGTCATGCCTATGCTTCATCACGATGCCAGCAACGTATCTTTTTTACCTTGAACACCCAATTGAGTCCTATCAAATAGTGCCCTGCACGGAGATCGGTTAGGGACCATGTGCTATTCTCCTCGATGCATGCCATATCATTGAGCATGGTGCGACGCAACTACTCATGAGGGTTGGCCTCGGCGAAGGAGGTTGGTTCCTCAGAGAGAACCAGCGGCTCGGCGCAGCCATGCTATTCCTCTGCATCCTCAAGAAGACCGGTGATGCGAGAGAATTGGTGAGCATTGGTGGGGCTGTTGGCAGTGTCCAAGGTGTCAGTGTACCTTGACAACGGTGCCACAAATTGGACGTATGTAGCTGTGGTTGCATGCTGCCATGGCAACAAATATTGCAACTGTGGCAAGCGATTTTCCTGCCATGGCAGCGGAAACTGCGTGGCATTGTCATCCCAGTTGGAGTTGTTGTCATGGTAGTGTTTTCGTTTGCCATGGTAGAGCTTCTGCCTGAAGTTGTTGTCGTGGCAGCGGTTTCACTTGCCATGGCAGCGGTTTCGCTGCTCGCTCCCATCTGCACCATGTACTTCTCGGTAAAGTCGCTATAATTTTCGTTGATCGCGTTGTGGTCCCAGGTCCATGTGTGACCTTCCTCGAAGACCACGTCGAGATGAGCACGCGCTTTGCCACCGGGTCATAGAGGCCGTAAGCATCTCCGTCAGGCTAGCTCGTCTCCGAGCATGACCACCAACATGCTACGGCCCTCAAGCTTCTTCAAGTTTGGCCTCGTGACCATCGCGTGAGCCCTGCAACCATACACTCGCGTAAAATGTACGTCTGGTTTGTAGTTGTACCATGCCTCGAAGGGAGTTCTTACTCTTCCACGCTCCAGGCGTAAAACATGATGAGGATGAAGACGTTCATCGACACGACTTTTCCCCAAAATTCAGTCAGCATGCTCATCGCGGTGAGAATGCTTTGCGCCATGCCAACCACCGTTAGGTTTCACCGCTCTACACCCCTGCTCCGTTGTGGGGAGTAGGGTGCATTGAGGTGGTGTTGAACATTGTTGTCCAGGCGGTATGTGGTGAACTCCGGGGAGGTGAACTCGCCGTCTTGATCCATTTGGAAGGTGCAGAGAGGGCGTCCTGACTCCACCTCAGCACACGCCTTGAAACGTGTGATTGCGGTCACCGCCTTGTCATTGGTGAGGAGGAGGATGATCCACGTGAAGTGGTTGTGGTCATCAACGAAGAGGAGGTAGTAGCACTTTCCTCCCAGCGTCGGTAACAAGACTGGTCCGCAAAGGTCACCGTGCACGAGCTCGAGCACATCCGGCGCACAATAGCTCGTGGCTTGTGGGAAAGATGCTTATTTTTGCTTTTCGGCAAGGCATGCGTCGCCGAGTTGCTCGGGGTGCTCGATGTGTGGCATGGCACACACACCATTGTCTGTTGGGCGAGGCATTCAAGCCCTAGAAATGTCGATGCCTGAATCTCATGTGCCAGAGCCACACGTTATCGTCGGCATGACCTAGAAGGCCCACCGGTTTCACAATCAGTGAAGGAACAATGTACTTGTTGCGGGCTCGAGGTGCCTTGGTGATGATCCTCTTTTGATAGTCATGCACGATCATGAAGATGTCCTCAACATGTGTGGGGCTTCTGTTCTCGTCGAGCTGCCCAATGCTCACTGTGTTGCTCCGGAGCCAAGTGATCCAATACACATCGGTGAGTGCACGATGTTGGCCTCCAGAGACAACAAAGAAGACTGTGCTCCTGCCGTGGATGTCGACGAGGGAGTTGTCGCCAGATTTGACGGTGCCTGAGACCTTCTCATCAAGATCCATTAAAACCGAGGAATCCCTGTCACACAGTCTGATGCACCGGTGTCTAGGAAACATACCTCGTTGGTGTCAGCAGCAGAACGGCGGAACTCCATGAGTGTTTGCTCCTTGTTGAGGTACACACGAGTCCCGAGCGTCGGTGCCGCATTGGGAAATCCTGCCATGACAGCCATAATTCTCCGCAGTGGATGCTATGGTTGTCGATCCTTCGTAAACGATGCCACGGCAGCGGATTCACCTGTCGTGGCGGAGTTCGGCACCACCGCCGCCATGAGTAGTGTTCGATCCTCACCATCAGCCTGAATGAGGTAAGCCTCCTCTCTCGCCTTCATGTGACATTCACGGGCCCAATGGCCCAGTTTAACGCAGTAGCAGCACTCGCACTGGCTATTGCCGTTGTAGTTCACGCGGTCGGCGTTCCTTCTGCGACCGCGTCCTCTACCATAGCGTCGATCAATCTTCCCCGAGTTCCTGCCTCACGGTCCATCTGAATTGTGGTGCTTCTGGTGCACTCACCACTCCTCCTCCATGAGTAGGAGTTTGCTACCATCAGAGTCGTTAGACTCAAGGCCATAACGTTCCTCAACTGGCTTCAGTCCACCGGTGAGCTCCTCTATGGAGAATGTGTCCAGGTCGACCAACGTCTCGATGGGCTTGGAACCTGAGAGTACTTGTGTGATGCTACAAGGAGGAACTTGCGGACGACCTTCTACTCCAGTACCGGCTCACAAAGGCTGGGCTAATTCACCATACCTATCATGTGCATGGCAAAATCGTCGATTGTCTCGCCACTGTTGAACCGGATGGCGGTGTACTACTTACCGAGGGTCGTCGCCATGGCCTCGCAGACACATGTCACCCCGAGCCACATGGTTTTGAGTGCATTCCACGCGTCCTTGTCCACCTCCTTTGCAGGAAGGGTGGCCATCATCTCTTGTGGCATGCCCCGGAGGATTGCCTCGAGCACTAACCGGTCGACGTTGCGGGCAATGGTTTCCTTCTCAATGGCGTCCCAGAGGTGGCGCCCCCTCGAGCATGACTTGCATGAGTAGGGGCCAATGCCCATACTTTGTACGGGTGAGCATGGCCCACAATGCGCCTTCGTTGATGTCGCGCACCATTCATGTGTGTATTATTTGCTTCGGCTCGATGTCGTCGTGGTGTTACCATGACGGTGTCGTCCTGCCATTGATGGTTGTTCCGACCATCTCCTAGGTTCGCTTTGATGCCAACTAAGCATGAGCTTCTTCCCTACCCTCTCTCTCTAATGACCAATGTCTAGAGGTAGAAAACGATGTTTTGTGCAACACACTTACTTTTGTTTTTCTCTTCTCGTATTCACTGATGAAAGGGAAGTCGTGTCATCGAGCTCGCCCCAACGACTAATCGTACCAACCCACGATGCGAGCGCACATCAAGCTACAATCTTTCTAGCTAGGGACCACACTAACCACGTTGTTGGCTCTAACCTAAGCGCAAAAACAGACCGAAAGTGCTACCATGGCAGCGGTTTTCACCGCGTTTCCACTGTTATGGCAGGGAAAATAGACATGGAAAACAGAAACGCCTAAAGACAATATCTAAGTGTAGTCACGGCTAGATAATTCCAACATGGTACATTAGTGAATCAACCTATGATTGAATGGTTAGGAGCACAGTGGTATCCGTAGCCCACTAGAGTTCAAGTCGTAGACTTGATACTGGTGCTCTCATTTTTCTGAATTTATTGCAGGTCTTCCGGCGATGTGCGTTTAGTGGGAGGAGACTTTCCCATCGACTAAGAAGGCATCTGTGGTGACTTCGTCAACCTCAAGATTATGAGCCGACTCAGTCTCTCGGAGGTGCTCATAAGAATAGGGTGTGCGTGTATGCGTTCATAGGAAGGAGTGTTATGCATACGTATGAGCGTCTGCGTTTGTACCGTGTTAAGAAAAACAGGAATGCTATTTCACATCTAGATGCAATATACTATCTCACATCTAAATGTCCAACCATTGGATAGAAGTTTTCAGATTCGTGCTATTATCCCTAGACTGACGTGTTCTTGTTTCACGTGACCTGACCTTGTTGACCCAGCTGGCTTGTTTTTTATCTTTTTGTGTTGTTGTGAGCCACGAGCTCTGTTTTTTTAGCAAATCCTCGGGCTTTGTGTGTCTTTTGGTTTTCCTTTTTTTTTGTATATTGGGCCGTGGGCTCTTTTCAACGTCTTTGTGGCTGCACGATCAAATGTTTGTGCGGACCATTGATAACTTGTGTTTTCTTCGACTGTGTTTTTTTAAACATTGACTGTGTTTCTTTTTGTGTGTGTGGAGATTGGCAGTTGTTGAGATTTCTCTATCCTCACCATGTATTTATCCATGGCCTATTTGTTTTGTCTGTTCATGAATTTGAGGAGAGTTCTGCGGAGGAAATTACTTCTTTCTCTCAATTTTTTTACTTATAAGCCATATTTTCTCTATATAAAAAACACGTGTGAGCCACCTTGTTTTTTCTCTTTTTTTCTTTCTATTTTATGTTCTCTATCCGGGCTTTCTTTCGTTTTTTCTTTTTGTCATATTTAATTTTATTTTCTTTTTCACTTGTATTTTTACTTTTTTTTTCAAATTCATAAATAAGGCTTTTTGTGAATATATTTTTTATAAAATTTGAAAAAAAAATCATGAACACCTTTTAATTATGGAACAATGTCTATGTTCTCATGTTTTCACAGTTTTGTTAAGTTTGAGAGGTTCCATGATGGTTTTTTTCTTTATTTTCATTTTTTTCTTTTCTTGTCAAATTCGTGCATTCTTTTATATATTTTTAAAAAAAATTGTAGAAACCTTCAAATTCGTGGATATTTTTATATGGAATTTCTGAATCACATCTAGATGATTTTTGAGGATGTCTCATCTAAGTTTGTCATCACTTGATTTAGTTTCTTTAACTTTTGTGCAAGTGCTCGATCCCCTCGTTGGTTGATGTTTTGTTTGTCGCACATTAGTTTCTTAGCCCGATTGACTTCACTTTTTTGGCCTATTATCGCGGCATGTTGGCAACTCGTTTCGCCGTGTTGTTTCTAGGCCGTGACATAGAATTGGAAGAGACAAGGAAAGAGAGGCTCTATCGCGACCGTTACCTTATCGGTTCATTTTGACACTGTCTCCCATTTCTTTTAAACTTTATCAAGACGAGATTTAGCAATGAGTCATCTAAGGTTTTTATCAGTTGGATCTTGCTCCTGTAATTTTAGTGCAAAATCTTGGTCTTGTGTCGTCAACCAATGTATTCCTGTGTCACCTTGTTTCTTTTTGTTCATTTGTCAGCTCGTTCGTGTTGTATGTATGTTTTTTTGTCGAGCATTTTTCTGCTTGCGCTCTTGTGTGCCCATTTTATCTGGCGTGTGTTGTACAAGTCGAATGGCAGGTTATGTTGCTTGTCCGGGTTAAAAGTGTATCCTCGACTCATAACTGGGCCATAGCTTATTTTTCATCCGAGTTCCAAGTTCACCCTCGACTCATAAGTCGGCTCGTAGTTTGTAGTTCTCCTAGTTGCAAGTCCATCCTCTACTCGCAACTAGTATCGTAGTTTTGTGTAGTTGTTCCAGTTGCAAGTTCACTCTTGACTCGCAAGTAGAGCTATAGTTTTTTCATCAAAGTTGCAAGCCCAGTCTTAGCTCGCAACTGGCCATGTGCTTTGTCTTTCAAACCAGTTGCAAGTCCACCATTGACTCGTGACTCAGACTATAGTTTCCTTCATTCTAGTTGCAAGTCGACCCTTGACTCGCAACTGGGTTTGTAGTTTCATAGGTGTCCCAATTGCAAGTTCACCTTCGACTCGCAACTAGGCTCATAATTCTCCCAGTTGCAAGCCCACCACTTGACTCGCAACTAGGCATGTGTTTTGTCTTTCGTCCTAGTTGCAAGTCCACCGTTGAATTGTAACTAGGACTATAGTTTGTTTCATCCTAGTTGCAAGTCGACTCTTGACTCGTAACTGGGCTTGTAGTTGCGTAGTTGTCCTAGTTGCAAGTCCACCTTCAACTCGCAACTGAGCTCGTAGTTCTCGCAGTTGCAAGCCCACCCTTGACTCGCAACTAGGGACCATATGTTCTTTCATCCCAATTGCAAGCCGACCCTTGACTCGCAACTAGGCTCATTGTTTCGTAGTTGTCTTAATTGCAAGTCCATCCTCGACTCGCAACTGTTGTCCCAGTTGCGAGTCAACCCTCGACTCGCAACTGGAGCCCAAAATATGTTGTTGTCCCAGTTGCAAGTCCACTCTCGACTCGCAACTAGGATGTGTTTTGTTTTTATCTCAGTTGCAAGTCCATCCTCAACCTGCAACTCGTATCATTGTTTTATATACTTGTTTTATATACAAGTCCACCCTCGACTCACAACTAGGCATGTAATTTGTTTTATCCTAATTGCAAGCCAACCCTTGACTCGCAATTGTGCCTGTGTTTTTGTCTTTCATCCTAGTTGCAAATCCATCCTTTGACTCACAACTGGAACCGTAGTTTGCTTTATCCCAGTTGCAAGTCAATCCTTGACTCGCAACTGTTCTCATAGTTTGTAGTTGTTCCAGTTGTAAGTCCATCCTCAATTTGCAACTCAGCTCATAGTTCTCCCAGTTGCAAGCTTACCCTTTGACTCGCAACTAGGCGTGTGCTTTGTTTTTTAACACGCAACTTGCCCCGACACCTATCTAGTTCCATGTCCAACCTCAATATTTAAACCCACCCGACCCAGTTCCATTTCCAAGCGAAACATGCAACTCATGCGTGACATAGTTGTACGTCCACTCTCGACACGCAACTAGTTCCAACCTAGTACCCTATATAGTTTTTTTTTTTTTACAAATACATGTCCACTTTTGTAATAAACATTTTATATTTTTTCTATATACACGTGAACATTTTTTAACACACAATGATTGTTTTTGAAATGCATGATGAATAATTTTTCAAATACATGCCCAAGCATTTTTTAGAATACATGGTAATCATTTTTCAAATTGATACTGATCATTTTTCTAAATGGAATGAAATTGTTTAAAATAATTATGCGAACATTTTTTTACGTTGCATAAAACAAATTCTAGAAAATGTCATGATTTTTGTGAAATGCGTGAAGTTTCTTTTTAAAAAATTCATGAACAATTCTTTGAATGTTACAATTTTTCCCATTGTCTAATACATTTCTTAAACACCACAAACATTATTTTGAAATGCATGGACATTTCAGAATTTCAACATTTTATAAATTATGCTGACAATTTTTTATTGAAAATTTATTAAATGAAAATAGAATACATTTATTCATGTTTTTCAAAAAATGCCCACACTCTAAACATTGTTTAGGGATTTTCAAAAGTTATGCATGTTTTCAAATTTTGTTTGAGAAGAAATTGTTTGGAATACCAAATTTTGTGCTTATTTTAAGAAAAAATGGAATTATAAAGTTTATTCACATTTGAAAAATACATTTCAATTTTTTCAAAATATTTTGTGTTTTAAAAATAGCGGACATTTTAAAAAATAAATCACAATCTGTAAAAGAAAAGTTTCAAAAAAATTGAAACATGTTTTCTAATCTGCACGCTGTGCTCTGTTCTTAAATGTTTTCAGTTTGCTCATTGTCATTAATAGCTGTTGGTTGGAGCGGTAGCAGCTGTCATTTCCCAATGTGAGGTTACAAGATCAATTCCTAGGTAGCGCACAGTTGTTACTGATTTTTTTTTGTTGCTCTCCAGTAAAACAAACAAACAAACAAACAAAAAGCTTAAAAAAAAAGAGATTTAGATGTTATATGGTCACACCCTAAGAAAAATATGATACATTATTATTATATAAAATAAAAAAGTTAACGATATCCGTACAAAACATAAGTGCTGAAATCTCTGGTAAACTCGTAATGCATGCACTGCACCTTGGGACACTGCAGTGCGTTGGCTGCCACCTCCACTTGGTGTAGCTCTGGTCCGCCCTCCCGTTCGCCTGGCAGCTTCGATGAACGGGCAGGAACTGCCGTCGCTGCTGCTTCTTGCATGGAGAAATTGGCAGGCCAGGTGGATCTCTCCGCTTCCACTTTCTCCATTAGTGGCGGCTGGGGTAGACAGATGATTTGCAATACGATGATTGATTGGGGTGCTGGTGCACGCATATATAATACAAAGGAAAGCCTCTACCTCAACTATACAAGATTAGGAGGTGGGCCACAACTTCAATATACGTGCAGTACAAAATACATACTCAACACCTCCCCGCAGCGTCACCGGAGACACAGAGACTGGACCGAAACTCCTCGAAGACGGTAGTAGGCAATCCCTTAGTCATCACATCAGCAAACTGTTGCGTCGTCGGCACGTGGAGAACCCGGACACGGCCAAGGGCAACCTGCTCGCGTACGAAGTGAATATCGAGCTCAATATGCTTTGTCCGTCGATGATGCACCGGGTTGGCGGAGAGGTAGACCGCGCTGACGTTATCGCAGTAGACAAGAGTGGCCTTGTGAACATCACAAAGCAACTCCTGGAGCAGCTGGCGTATCCAAGAGCACTCGGCCACGACATTAGCCACGGCGCGATACTCTGCCTCGACACTGTAGCGGGAGACCGTGGGCTGCCGCTTCGAAGACTAAGAGATCAACGAGGGCCCAAGGTAGACGCAGTAGCCTGACGTAGAGCGTCGCGTGTCGGGGCAGCCAGCCCAGTCGGCATCCGAGTAGGCCACGAGGTCGGTGGAGGCGGAGGCCGTCAGGGTGAGTCCCAAAGACATGGTGCCGCGTATGTAACGGAGAATACGCTTCACCAGAGTCCAGTGAGAGTCACGCGGGGCGTGCATATGGAGGCACACCTGCTGGACAGCGTACTGCAGGTCGGGGCGAGTCAGCGTCAAGTACTGTAAAGCACCGACAATAGAACGATAAAACGCTCCATCGGACGCAAGAGACCCCTCGAGAGCAGAGACCTTCGCCTTCGTGTCGACGGGGGTGGGCGCCGGCTTGCAGTTAAGCATACCGGCACGCTCCAGGAGCTCGTGGGCGTACTTCTGCTGATGCAGAAAGAAGCCTTCAGTCCGTCGGACCACCTCGATGCCCGAGGAAGTAGTGCAGGGGCCCCAAGTCCTTGAGGGCGAACTCATCACGAAGACGAGCAGTCAGCCGCTGAAGGAGGTCGGGAGCGGACGCCGTGAGGATGATGTCGTCGACGTAGAGCAGCAGATATGCAGTGTCAACTCCCTGATGATACACGAAGAGTGAAGCATCGGAGCGAGTGGACCGAAATCCGAGAGACTGCAAGAAGGCTGTGATACGCTGGTACCAAGCCCGAGGCGCGTGCTTCAACCCGTAAAGAGAACGGGAGAGCAAGCACATGAAGTCAGGGTGCTCGGCGTCGATGAAACCAGTGGGCTGCTCACAGAACACCTGCTCAGCGAGATGGTCGTGCAAGAAGGCGTTGGAGACATCCAACTGGTGCACAGGCCAGGCGCGCGAGACCGCCAGCTGAAGAACGACGCGAATCGTGCCCGGTTTGACAACCGGGGCGAAGGTGTCGGTGAAGTCCACGCCCGCGCGCTGCCGAAAACCACGAACCACCCACCGAGCCTTGTATCGCTCGAGAGAACCGTCCGGGCAAGTCTTGTGTCGAAACACCCACTTGCCAGAGATGATGTTGGCACGAGGGGGTCGCGGGACAAGCTGCCACGTGCGGTTGCGCTGTAAGGCGTCGAACTCCTCTTGCATCACAGCTAGCCAGTGGGGATCCTGAAGGGCAGCACGAGCGGAGGTGGGGACGGGTGAGGGCGTCGACGTCGAGGCGGCACACAGATACTCGTCGGCGGAGTAGCGTGTGCTGGGCCGAAGCACTCCTGCTCGGGCACGGGTAGTCACGCCAAGTGACGGGGCAGCAGGGCCGGCGGGTGCCGCGGCGGCAGGGG
>NC_057805.1:440072775-440074660 GCF_018294505.1 Triticum aestivum
GGCCGCAGCGGCGGTGGAAGAGGCGACGGGCGAGGTTGACGTCGAGCCCGTCGCAGGGGTGCCGGGCTCATCCTCGTATGAGGGAGACGGGGACCCGGGAGCCCGCTCGGACTCGACCTCGGGGAAGGGAGTCACGAAGCCAGGTGGTGGCGGCAGAAGGCGCCGTGCCGGGGGCGGCCGCCGCGCATCGCTCCACGAAGGGGACGCGGGGGCCGGCGCCGAAGGGGCCGAAGCCGGAGGAACCTGAAAAAAAGGGAACACCGTCTCGACAAAGTACACATGCCTCGAGGTGTACACACGATGAGTAACGAGATCATAGCACCGGTAACCTTTGGTGTTAGGAGCGTAGCCAAGGAAGACGCTGGGGACGGATCGTGGTGCGAGCTTGTGTGGCGTGGTGGACGCGGTGCTAGGATAACAGAGACACCCGAAGATGCGAAGACCATCATAGGACGGTGGTGTGCCGAAGAGAAGTTGGTGAGGGGTGTAGTTCCACCGAGGGCGACACGGACGAATGTTAACTAAAAGAGTGGCGGTAGCGAGGGCATCGGGCCAAAACCGAGCGGGCACGTTAGAGTGAAAAAGTAACGTGCGAACGCAGTCATTAAGAGTGCGGAGAATGCGCTCGGCGCGGTCGTTCTGCTGGGAAGTGTAGGGGCAAGTCAGACGGAAGGTGGTGCCGTGAGAGGCGAGAAGTGTGCGAAGAGCGACGTTGTCAAACTCTTTTCCGTTATCAGTTTGGAGTGCGAGTATGGAGCGACCGAACTGGGTGGTGACATAGGAGTAAAAGGCGGTGAGTGTGGCTAAAGCATCGGATTTACGACGAAGGGGAAAAGTCCACACATAATGAGAGTAATCATCTAAAATCACCAAGTAGTAAAGATAGCCCGTGTTACTCGCAACGGGAGATGTCCAAACATCACTATGAAGTAATTGAAACGGAAAAGTGGAAACTGAGGAAGACGCACTAAAAGGAAGACGAACGTGCTTGCCTAAGCGACAAGCCTCACAAGAGTGCTCGTCGAGCTTATCACATGAGAAAGAGAAACTCCTAAGAATTTGACGTAAGACGGTGTGCTTGGGGTGACCCAAGCGAGCGTGCCAAAGGTCAATGCCAGCGGCAAGGGCGACGGATGTGGAGGTGGAGGCGCCGGCGTGCACGGGGTAGAGCTCATCGGGACTGTCACATCGGTGAAGGACCATCCGGGTATGGGCGTCTTTCACAGAAAAGCCAACACTGTCAAATTCAACAGTAAGTGGGTTCTCACGAGTAAGACGACGAACTGAAACTAGGTTCGTGACTAAATCTGGTGAAACAAGAACATTAGACATAGTGATGGGTGTGGAAGTGGAGGGAAAGTTAGTGCTACCGATGTGAGTAATAGGCAAGGAGGAGCCGTTGCCGACAGTAATACGAGTGGGTGTGTGAACGGGAGTGGAGGAGATTAGGTTACCGAGATGAGCTGCCATGTGCGCAGTAGCACCTGAGTCCATGTACCAGTCGCCTCCACTGACAGAGCTACTCGGCGACGGCGCGGAGTGCTGGGCGGCGAGGAGGGTGGGGTCCCATGGCACAGGTACCGGCGGCGGGCGGGCCATAACCACCGAGGGGCGGCGGCGCAAGGAGGGCGCCGTAGCCGGCGCCAGTCAGCTGGAAGGGCGCGCCGATGAACGCCTGGTGGCCAGCGGGGAGAGCCTGCTGATAGTGCGGCGCCCCCCGGCGTCCTGGGCCCGCTGCTGCTGCAGGCGGCGGCGACCGCCGCCACGCCGGTTGCGTCGGCCCCCTCCCCCTTGCGGGTGCTGCGGGGGAGGCGCTTGTGGCGACAACGGGTAACACCCGACGGGTGCGGGAGGACGCGACTCGATCGGCGCGGTCGGTAGAGCG
>NC_057805.1:440075063-440088456 GCF_018294505.1 Triticum aestivum
GCGCGCGAGGAAGCGCTGCGCGACGGCGGCGGCGGCAGCGACGCGCGCGAGAAGGCGCTGCGCTGCTGCAGCGGGAGACGGCGCTGCGGCTGACGGAGCGGCTGCGCGGGATGGAATAGCAGCTACACGAGGCGCGCGGGCTGGCTAGCGATGAGTCAACGAGCTGGCTAGCAATGGGTCAAGCTAGCAATGGGTCAACGGGCTAGCTAGCGATGGGTGGCAACGCGGACGCAGCTAGCGAGCGAAACAGCGGGATGCGGCGGATTGCAACGCGAGCGCGGCTGCAGCGGGAGGCGGAAGCGAGGGGAGGTGGGGCGCGGCAGCGGCGGCTACCTTAGGGTTAGATCGAAAAGTCTGATACCATGTAGACAGATGATTTGCAATACGATGATTGATTGGGGTGCTGGTGCACGTATATATAATACAAAGGAAGGCCTCTACCTCAACTATACAAGAGTAGAAGGTGAGCCACAACTCCAATATAGGTGCAGTACAAAATATATACTCAACACCTGGGAAGCGGCAGCATTCCACTGCGATGCGGCCTGTTCTTTGCCAAGGCTCACACCTCCACCTTGCACCAAAATCAAATCATTAGCTCCGTCTCCAGCGACTCGTGTGGCCGCCGAATCCACCGCCGGTAGTGGGGGCTGCACATCGTCGGTGGCTAAGGAGAGGTGGAGGAATGGCCGGGTGGAGCGGAGGGCGAAGTGGTAGAGGAGGAGGGCGGGCGCCAATGAGAAGAGGAGGAGGAGGTGGCGGCGGGAGGAGCTCATCTTCCTCTCCATTGCTGTGTGCATCTGAGGGGGGCAGAGACAACTTCTTGGCTTGGTTCTTCCGTTCATTAATACAGTACGAGCGACTGAGATTGGCCCCTTGATTATACTCTATTTGATTATACATACATTGTGCAGCATGGTGGGGGATTAGTGGTGGCAAATGGAAGCGGGTTCGCCTGTGTGTGTTGCATAAATATGCACGTAGTAGTACGTGCTAGCTACTGGTGCTCCATGTAGCTTCGTGTAATAGTTGTTGGCATGCATAATAGCTTCTAGGATTATCTATTATTAAAGAGAGTAATATACTATAGTAATATGATGTGCAAAATATGCAATGATGATCCAATGATATTGATTTTGCGGTGTATAATTAATATATTTTTCTACAAACTTGTTAAAAGCGTATAAAGTTTGACTCCCTCCATTTTTATTTACTCAGCCTTTTATAAAAAACTTGTAAACTTCGAGCAAGTTTAATCAGTCATAAGCAAAAGAGCAACATAGACTTACACCAGAGCTTGCGCCCTATCCCATCAAAAGACTAGCCTGGTAGAAGGGGATATTCCCGCCCTAATAAATCATGTTCGGCCCCCTTCCATAATCGATGTGGGACTAAAGCCATCAATATATATTTGTGCAATATAAATGTTCATATTGTTCTATATAAACTTGGTCGAACTTTGATTCAGGCCAACGAATCTAATACTTCCTCCGATCCATCGTCAACAAAAATGGACTGGAGGGGGTACATGAAGTAAAAAAGGGCACAGATGAAGTAGAATGAGTTTTTTTTGGAACAACGTATAATTCTGTCTAGTTAATCCGACGAGTTATCTTCTATCTGACAACTAGCCACAAGAGAAAGTTTTAATAGCTCCCGGGTGCCCCTACGCCCTCTATAAACACTAAATTCAAAAAAATCTAAAACTTTGCGCCATCAAATATGGTCAACTTTGTAGGTTCTTGCAAGTTTTCATAACAAAATATCATGTAGAGCTCCTCGAATATCACGAGTTTCAGATTTCAATGCTAAAACTGCTCAATACTTTAAGCATTGAAATCTTTTTCTTCTGTAGAGCTACTCGAATGTTTTTTTTTTTGGCATGAAAACTTGCAAGCTCGTACAAAGTTTGATCATATTTGACCTTGTAATGTTTCGGTTTTTTTTAATTTTCTTAAATTTACTGTTTATAGAGGGTGTACCGGTGTAGGGGCAGCCGAGAGCTGAAAAACCACTCTCCGTAACCACAATCATCATCAGTAAATAAAAATTCAAATCGAGGGTTGGAGAGGGGAGGCACCTTCTCCCGGAAGGAGGCCACTCTCGAATCTCCATTTTCCTTTTCCCTCCATCGTCGTGCGCGCCTCAACTCAAACACCACAAAGGCCCCTTCAATCCCCTCTTCCTCTTTCTCCCTCTCCCCGCCGCCTCCCGAAACCCCCGCCCCCGCGCCGCCGCCCCAATCGCTTGGTCCCGCGATCGATGGCGACCGGCTCCGGCGCCGGCCGGGCGTCGGTGCGGCCCGTCGACAGGCCCCGCGGCAACAACACCGCGCGCTCCAAGTCGGTCGCCCCGCGCCGCCCGCCCTCCCCGGCCCGCGCGCGCCCCGCCGCCGACCACGACGCCACCGCCGGTAAGCCTCGGCTCCCTCCCCCGCGAATGCATCGGCGTAAGCGCGCGCGCGTGGCTAGGGGTTCCTCTGTTCCTTTTGTCGGTTTCTGAGGGGATTTTTTCGTTGCGACATCGAACTGTGTTTGTTTAGAGCTGAAATGGGATGGGGATGGTATCTGCAACGGAGAGACGCGTACCGCAGCATCGCTATTGCTAATAAACCGCCGTTGCCTGAATACATGTGCTTATTTCCGTCAGGTTTTCAGCTCATATTCTTCGGTTGCATCATGATAGATACAGTGATGGCGGCACATCATTATCATTTGCAAATTTAAGGGCGTTTTCAGGACTAACTTTGTTTTCAGAACTGATAAAGGATGTGTTTCTCAGACTTGTGCAGAGTAAGAGTTGCGCTAAGGATCCGGCCGAAGAACACAGATGAATTAGCTCAGGGCGCCGACTTCGATACTTGTGTTGAGTTGCAGCCCGAGGTTAGCCCCCTCCAGATCCTATTTTTCTCTGCACGCTTCATTATTAGCAATCATCATCACATTGGGCAAAGTTTTTCATATCGTTTGCTCGTCTTGTCGTCTGCAGTGTAAGAAGCTGAAGCTCAAGAAAAATAACTGGGCTTCTGAGTCCTACCAGTTTGATGAGATATTTGGTGAAAATTCGTCACAAAAGCGTATATACGAGGTCGTCGCAAAGCCTGTAGTCGAGGCAAGTCATGTATTTCAATATTTTGGAGCACTGTTTATAATATTGGAGCATTATTAGCACTATTTATAATCATGAGCAACATAATATTGCAATTGTTTATAATATTTTTTAACCTGCACTAACTTTGTATAATTTGGAGCACTGTTAGTAAGTTTTCAGGCTCCTTTTTTGAAATAAAAAAGATATACATAAATCTCTTAGATACCCTATGATAGTTATTACTAGTTTTTTGTGGCTCAAAGCAGATTAGTTGCTCCTTCAGTTTGGTTTGGCTTACCTTTGATGCTAAGAATTATTTTGCTCATGTCACAACGATTTGATGTGCCACTTTGTATTAGTTGCTTGTTGTGAGTTAAATACATGTTTTTTCTGCCAAACTGGAGTTTTGTTTCTGCCATGATCTTTCAGTGAATGTTGATTGAATATATTTCGCCAACTAGAAGTATTTCACAACAAGTGATTGCTAGATAGTAGTATATAACTTCCACACAAAAAAATCCTTCGTCACTTAACAATCTACTTTTACCAATCATTTCACTCAGACATTATTAGACATGAAGTCATCTATCTACCTTGACCTGAGAAAATGTAGAATCGTAAACCTTTGCAGAGTGTATTAGAAGGATATAATGGGACAGTGATGGCTTACGGTCAAACAGGTACTGGCAAGACATACACGGTTGGTCAGCTTGGAAAAGAAGACCCTTCTGAACGTGGTATAATGGTCAGAGCGTTGGAGCATATCCTTTCTAGCATGTCTTTGGAGACAGATAGCGTGGCTGTATCATATCTCCAGGTTCAACTCACGATCGCCAACCTTACTTTTCTTATACATATTTCACCATTTCATATTGGCGGATAATTTATTTTTGCATTGACCTAGAATCTAGGTAGGTGTGGTTCTCGAACGAATGACCATGTAAAACTTGTATGATCATTACCACACATACATCGAGTTATTGACATAACTGTGACCATTGAGTTACATGTTTAGTTAGTCAATTTGAATTGATAAATAATAGCATGAGTTTTGTAAACTGACCTTTTGACTTTAAAGGCATCCTACAGTTAGGTGTGGCTCTTGGATCAAGAATAAACATTTATGTGATTACTTGAGTCTTTGACATGAATAGTGACTATTGAGATGCATGTTTATATAGTCAAAAGGGCGTGCCCAGTGCTGAAAGCTCCCGCACAAGGTGGGGTCTGGGGAAGGGAATTTCAAGACAGCATTACCCTTGCATAATAATTTTGCAAGGAGGCTGGTTCGAACCCAGGGCCTCCAGGCCACAAGTGGAGAGACTCTACATGTCTACCACTACGCCAGGCCCGCCCTTCGCATGTTTATATAGTCAATTTTAATAAATTAATGCAATAGCATAAGTTCTGCAAGCTGACCTTATGAGTTTAATATATTACATTAAATAGGTTATGTATAATAACATGATTTTGACTATTTTCACTAGTTTGGCTCCTGTCTCCACCTAATACATTATGCTAGAATGAATTACAAAACCTGATTGAGATGAACCGTTGTATAGTGTGTTTTTTGTACTTGATGTAGATTGTTGATGGCTGTATATCTTTTTATATGATGTGTGACAGAAAGTAGGCGAACTGCTAGCAGATATTTTGGATCCTTGATCCATTAGCACTTTCATCGTTTTTATTTATGCTGTCATACTTATGCCTGTGTTCGCTTGATTTTTAGCTATACTTGGAATCTGTTCAAGATTTACTGGCCCCAGAGAAGACTAATATTCCAATAGTCGAGGATCCAAAAACCGGTGAAGTTTCATTGCCAGGTGCTGCGATAGTTGAAATCAAAGATCTTGAACATGTTTGTCAACTTCTGCAAATTGGTGAGACGAATCGTCATGCTGCTAATACGAAGATGAACACCGAGTCATCTCGCAGTCACGCTATTCTAATTGTATGTGGTGAATCGCTGTCTCATTAGTGTAAGATCTTTTTGTTAAGTTCTATAACTAAATGTATATTTTATGCAAATTTGATGTTGTTTTCAGATTCATCTACAGAGAAGTTTAAAAATAAAAGAAGAAACTACCGTCTCTATCCCTAGTGACACAGAACATACTCTTCCGGGTGACTTACCACTTGTTCTGAAAAGCAAACTCTTGATTGTGGATCTTGCTGGATCAGAACGAATTGATAAGTCTGGTAAAACTCACTTTTCTAATGTTAAAATGTGATTATTAAATAGTGCAAACGTCTTCATACATTGCACTCGTTGTTATGATTCGTCTCTCAGGAAGTGAAGGGCACATGATTGAAGAAGCCAAGTTCATTAATCTTTCGTTATCTTCTCTGGGAAAGTGCATTAATGCACTAGCAGAAAATAGTTCTCATATACCAACAAGAGATTCGAAGCTTACAAGGATGCTTCGTGATTCATTTGGAGGTGCCAATCTCTGTTATTTGCTTACTCTTTCATGACATGTTTCTTTTCATGCCTAACAATTTTTGCTAAATCTCCGGAGTGTGCACTTACATGTCTCCAGCTCCTAGCAAATACCAACAACATGCCTTGTGTATCTAACTAGCCGAACAAAACAAGTAGCAGATAATTATATCACATTTCTATAAGATATCTGAAGTTGGTGCCATTTTACCTGGCCCTGTTATATCAAACAATGAATAGCACCGAAAAGAATGTGGATAAACATGTTCATTGTTGAGTAATAATTGGCAAAGAAGCACTACATAGAGATAAAATTATACCTGAGATAGATAAAAATAATATAATGTATCTGCTAATCAAATCATGTTAGATGTAATTCAATGTCTTTATCTTTCTTCAGGGAGACGCAAAAGCTATGATAGAAGGGAGAGTTATAGTATAAGCCTAGGATCCAGGCCAACCCTCCCAGGCTTCCACACACTACAACCCAAACACTTACTCAGCATGTCACTCAGCCAGCACTCCGGCAGTAGAAACTGAACATCGGCAGTACCTGCAGCTGCCTAGTCTCTAGCCCAAGCATTGATTGTTTCCAAGTAGTTCAACGTCTTCATAAGCAGCGTCACAACTTAGAACATACCAGGCCATAATTGTCAGAATAGAAAGCAAGCAGTTCAGAATAGAGGGTTTTCCAAGGCATGAGAAGTTAATAATGTTAAATAAGTGCTTGTGCATTTGGTATTTTTTTTAAACAATACCATATGGAGACTGTACTACAAGGTATGAATGGCTGGTTCATTATAGAGTAGAATAATAAATTGTGCTGGAAGTGATTGTCACGTTTAAAATATTTTTTGGGGGACATCATTGTTACTTTCTTTTTGCCATGCTATTAAGCGTGCAATTTACCTGCCCAATCCTACAATTATTTGCAGGAACTGCTAGGACTTCCCTTGTTGTGACAATAGGTCCATCTGCAAGGCATCACTCAGAAACTTCAAGCACAGTTTTGTTCGGCCAAAGAGTAGGTTCAGTTTTGCTCATTTTCACCTTTCTAATTCATAGGCATGTGCCTTGCTCTTCTAGGGAAGTTAATCTTTGACAGTTAGGTTAGGTTGGTGTAACCATTAAACGGGGACCTGGTTTACATCCCTAGTGTTACCCTCCTCACTACACATATTGTGGTTTTCTAATATTTAAATTTCAGTTCGTCACAGAACATCAATGTTTAGCCACATACTTTTTTTGAGAAAACGCAAAAGACTTGCGTTTCTTTGTATTGAAGAGATAGATTTTGTTACAGCCTCCGAAGAGGAACGATTACAGGACATGTCATCCCAATTGCTTCAATCATATAGATTGCTATAGTGAAACTAGGCATTGTTAAATTTGGACACAGTGCACCAAGTGCATCATGTTGGAGCCTTAGTTCATGAGATGGACTAATCCACTTCATGTTCTTTGTTCTCTCCTCTTCAAAAGCCTCCCTGCACTATTATAAGACTGGAATTTGGCACTTGTTCAGAGAGATCATTGTTGTATTGCTTCATCTTGTTTCCTTTTGCTTGCACTTGTAAACTGTACAAAGTACTTCATTTGTGATTTTCAGGCTATGAAAGTAGTGAACACAATAAGGTTAAAGGAGGAAGTTGATTATGAAACCCTATATAAGAACGTTGAAAATGAGGTTGATCATCTCACATCGGAGATGGAGAGACAGCAAAAGCTCAGACACAGGGAGAAAATGCAGTTGGAGAAAAGGTTGAAAGAATCGGAGACATTCTTGAATGACTTAAAAATGATCTCTAGCGTGCAAATAGAGGTATACAATGTTCTTTGCATTATATATATTCTTTTTCTTTACTGGTATTTACACAGCAAATATCTACCTGAAATCAAGTATAGGTTACATTGATTATTATACAGCCATCTTATTTGCCTTTTCCTAACTACCCACTACCTACGAGAGATATGAATTCACAATAGGGCTCTGCCTAGTTGTAGTTTCCTGCAAGAAAAACAACTCTGCATTTATTTGTGCTATCTGGAAAATGGTTGGCTGTGAGCATTTAACAACAGCCCCTTCCAGTTCAAAAGCAACTTGTTTTAGAGAGCTAAATCTAACAAGTGATTTCTTACCCAGAATCTGGAGAAGGAAAAGCATCAATTTGAATATGCAGTCAAAAGATTGATGCAGGAGCTAGAAGAGAAGGAAGGCCGAAATAATGTTTTATCTGAGAAAATTGTTCATTTAGAAACATCACTAAATGAAAAGAAGGTAGCTCTTCTGTGCCACCTTGGTTCATACTATCAACATGTACTAACATTGCGATGCAAAATTCCTTTCCAATAAGTTTGCTGATCTAACCCAAAATTTGTTGATAGTAGCAACAACAGCTTGAGAGCTTTTCAACCACACAAATTCTTGCTGAAACAACAAAAACCTATGAGAAGAAAATGGGAGAATTACTGAGGGAGCTTGAGGAAGAAAGATCTCGTTCTGCTAGTATGAAGGGCCACTTTAATGTTCTAGAACAGCAACTGAGCGATGCTCGGAGTTCTGCCCAGGTATATTTTCAGAATTTAGAAATTCAGCCATGACAGTCACTAGTATGCTGGTCATACCTCGTACTCTTTTTTGTTGTTTCATGCAGCTTTGCTTGGATACAATGTGCTAAAATTCTCTTCCTATTAGGGGTGGACCCAGGACAAAAACGTTAGGGTCCACGTATAGATCAGTTCTCATCTCTTAACTAATAATTATGTTTGTTGATTAACTAATGTTTTACCAAATGACTAACAAGATTAGACTAGTCTTGAAAAGTTTGTTGAGCTTCCAGTAAAAGACTTGTGTTTCCTGCCTGAATCGAAGTGTTTTAGGAGATCTGCTACCTTTTTCAGATCCAACTAAGTTCAAGTTAGCTTTCAATATCAATTTAAAGCTCATGTTTTCAGTTATTTAAAATGGCACACTAAACCACATCATTGACTCCAGAGACCTCTCTCAATGTGCATGCTTGGAATAACAACCACAAGAAACAATAGACTCCTTGCCGTGAGTCAAAGTGGTCCTTGCATGGACTTTTAACATTTTTTTAAACAGTTCAATCTTATATGCTTTTATTCTCTCTGATACTTTTTCCAATGGCTGTGCCAAATATATCCTTGCAGCAAGTCAAAGCATTATTTTAATATAGTAGAAATGTGCAGTAAGGCAAAGTCTTGGTGTGAAGCAAGTGAAAGCATTGTTTTTCTAGAGAAAATCTGAATAAAAGTAATCCCATGATCTTCCAGTTCCAGGAAAATATGGCCCGTGAGTTGAAAAGAGAGCTATCCAAAATCACTCAAACATTTACCAGTCAAGTACACTCACTAGAAGAAAAAATCAGTCAACTTGTATCAGAGAAGGTATGGGAAACCAGGATAGTTCCTCTATGTAATATTTTCCATTTCTTCTAAAAATATGGCTGTGCGGTTTGTTTCAAAAATGCAAAATATCTCAAGTATTTATTTTCCCATAATTTCTTGTAGGAACTGATATATGGAGAATTGAAATCTACACAAGCAAAGGTGCAAGATGAAGCAAGCCATAGGCAGAGCCTTGAGGCTGAAGTTCTAAGGTTGAAGCGATCTAAGACTGATAATTGTGTTGAAGAGGTACCATTCTTTTATTATAACTCAGATGCTCTCATTCTTGTTTTATAATCATACTTATGTATATTTCTCTTTGACAGTCTAAAACATTATGTGGTATGGTTAGATCAGGATCTGGATTAGGTAGTGAGGCATTTATGCATAAATCAGGAAATTTGAAAGAGACCCTAGCAAGTCAGAGAGGTACCATTTCAAAGATATTTGAAGAAGGTATTTTTACATGGAAGAATACCAGCGCAGCTGTTTTCTTTGTTGGGACCATCTCTTGATTTGCTTTTGTTCCAATTGGCATTCAGTTGGTCTTCCAAATGTCCTGGCTCTGCTGAAGTCTGAAGAGCTAGAGGTTCAGATTCATGCTGTCAAAGTGGTTGCTAATCTTGCTGCTGAAGGTCTGACGGTTACCATTCTCTATGTATAAATAACTATTGCTGTATGCATTTGCACAGTTTTCTACTCCCTCCGTCCATAATGTAGGACGTTTTTTAACACCACTAGTGTCAAAAAACGTCCTACATTATGGGACGGAGGGAATAGTTTAGAATTTTGTTATTTATTGAAGTAGCATGGGCTACCCGTCCCCCTACCTTTTGCGAGAAAGGCTATCATAATCTGAATCTCATATTTACCTCGCTTTTATTTTTTCCTCAAGAAATCATGAATTTTTTTCCCATGTCCTTTAATTTGTGATTGCAGATATTAACCAGGAAAAAATCGTCGAGGAAGGAGGGTTGGATGCACTTCTGTCACTTCTGGAAACATCAGAAAATACCACAATTCATCGAGCCACTGCTGGTGCCATTGCTAACTTGGCAATGAATGGTACTTAATCTATTCCCGTTGCGTATCATTCTTTTTTCCCAAACAGATTATTGATTAGATTGCTGGCTCACTGCTCTTCTGATATTAGCACCATGGCAAATGGTTGTTAATACCTGTCTGTTTAACTGTTTGTTGGAGTGTCATTCCCACCACCCCACCCGTACCCACAAACAGATGTGCTCACAAATTTATTCCAAACTTCTTAGTCTTGTTTTGTAGCCAGCTAAACTACCTCGTAGTTTCTAGCTCCTGAGTTATGTAATGTTCCCAGAAAAAGGAGTTAATGTTATGTCTTTGAATTTTATCTCCATTAAGCAGAATGCTCCAATCAAAATTAATACATCGTTGCTTATAGAGCCTGAAGTGATTGTAACTTATTCCATTACCATTCTAATCTTTGTTTTTGCAGTTTCAAACCAGGCACTTATAATGAACAAAGGAGGAGCTCGACTATTAGCAAATATTGCATCCAAAACTGATGATCCTCAAACTATGCGGATGGTAGCTGGTGCAATTGCCAACTTATGTGGAAATGGTACTGATTCATATAGTTACGATATCCAGTATGTTTTGAATAATATTCAGTTTATTCTATTGAACCTGGAATCTAACATGAGATGAACCTGAGCCATCACAATTTTTATTCACAACAATCGTCTCCCAAATTGATCGATTTAAAACAAATACCAGAGTAACATTCCTGGCCATGTCTAACAAATGAAAACATGTGACTTATTCTATGTGTATTTTTTTTCCAGAAAAGTGGCACGCAATGTTGAAACAAGATGGTGGAATAAAAGCGCTCCTGGGAATGTTTCAAACTGGACATACCGATGTCATAGCTCAAATAGCACGAGGACTAGCGAACTTTGCAAAATGTGAATCCCGAGTAATAAGCCAAGGTTTGTGATCTGTTCATATTGAGCTCAGTATGGTTGCATTAATTATTAGCTTTTAAGTGTAGAACTATACCAATAAAAGGAAAATCAAAGCAAAGAAAATTGTTAGCACTCATATACTAATATGTTATCACCTAACAATTATATCCATTCATAGTTCACAACCTTCTGATGTCACATCTGCTTCATTGGATATTATGGAAAAACATCTGTGCCGTCTTCTCTGAAGATATATGCAGACTTGAATATATCAAACTCGTGTACTAGAACACGTTGTTTGTGAAGATTCAATCAATGATATTGTGGTATGCTACTCAAAATAGGTCACAAGAAAGGGAGATCCCTTCTCATTGAAGATGGCGTCCTTAGTTGGATCATGGCCAATTCAACCATGTTTCCTCCTTCAACGCGAAGACATATCGAGCTAGCGTTCTGCCATCTAGCTCAAAATGGTACGTAGCACTGGAGCTCGCCTTTTACCTTATTCAAAGACAATAAAAATGACCATGGGTCCTTAATGGAGATTGTCGATGTTGTATGTCCTGTGATATCAAGTGTCCACACTCACTTTTGCAGTGGAAAACTCCCGTGATATCATCATAACTGGAGGGATTAAGGAGCTCCTTCGCATATCAAAAGAGTCTTCAAGAGACGACGCCCGTAACCTAGCGAAAAAAGCGCTAAATTCGAACCCAGCTTTCTTAAAGGAGATACAATGATTCTCATTTTTCATATTTACATTTGGCACATGATGTACCTATTCATACTTAGCTTGAGTAGCTGGATACTGTTACTAGGGTCTAGGTATTGAAATCTATAGAAAACATTTGATCAAGCTATTATTGTAAGTGGTAAATATGTTTTTTATTCGGTGATCAATTCTTGTGGTCTGATGCACCTCTTGCACCAACTCAATGCAGCCAGAATACACACGAGCATTGTTTCAGGAGCGACTTTTTTTCACCTGGTTTCATGGTCCAAATGACTCGTGAAGTGAGCGATGCTCTTTTGCTTTAAATACCTTATCCACTTAGGGTGTGCTTGGTTCGAGGACTAGGCTAGGGTGGTTATGGGTATCCCCAACAAGCTCTGGTAGAGATAGCCCTTATTTTTGTTTGGTTGTTTGGGTGGGTAGGTGATGTTAGCCCAAAAATTTTTTTGGGGGGGCGGGGGGTTAAAGGTTGAAGCATGGTAGGTGTTAACCATTGGAGTATTTGGTTTGAGTATTCAGTTAGTAAGTAATTCAGTGAGTGCTTTCTTTTATAAGGGCTCATTCAGTTTGGAGAAAATCAAACCATAGGAATTATGAGTAGTATAGGAATTATGAGTAGTGCTATTGTTAATTTCTTGCAGTTTATCTTCAGGGCTACGGCATGGATTCGTACGTGGTCGTTACTCACTCCTATGGGCTCCAGGGAGCAGCTGGCTACTGGGTGCAACCGGTGGGAGATGGTAGCGCGGGTTATATTCAACCGGTTTGGATGGCGGTCGCATAATAGGGTATGTCCCTAGTATCTTTTCGTCCAGCCAGTTGTGGCTTTGTGTTTATCTTGTTTTATCGTTTTAGCTCCTTCTGTGAGCCGTACTTTGCAGACCAGACTATTTGTTTTTGTTGAACTTGTGTTAATAAAGTAGCCGTATGCATCTCTCTGATGCAGAGGCCTGGGGATGACCTCCTTTTCAAAAAAAAGGAATTTTTTTTATCTGGAAAAAAAAAGAATTTGATAGGATGACACTTGCCATCCTAACGAATTGACTTGTCTCGTTTTTACGCGTAAAATGAGCTTTGAGTGGATGTATAGTTTCGTCCAAAAACACAGAAAATGAGTAGTATTCGTACGAAATTCATGTACGCATTTCCTACAAACCGAATGCATATATAGAAATACTTGTTCCTATGTTTTTCCTACGAAAATCCTCCAAACCGAATGAGGCCTAAGAAGAATGTCGGCTTGGAAGAAGAAAAAATTGAAATACAAACAATCTGGATCGTTGTAATAGATCAACTTGAATCCGTCTTCTTGCTCCAGCATTCAAAAGAGTTTCGAGATTAGGGACAAAGATGCATTGGGACTTTTAGAGACTTGAGTTCAAATTTTCTCCACAAAAAAAATTAGTGAAGAATATTCGTGTCCTATCTTTGGTCCAACCCTAAAAGGAGCTTCAGTAGGCAGGCAATTCAGGTTGTTCCGAGGCAGATATTTCTGTGCTTTGGTCATCAGAAAGAGTTTTGCATTGATTTTGATGAACCATTGAACATCTCTAGCAGACTCCGTATAATGACGCAACCCGCAAAATAACCGTCAAAATACGGGTCCACGCGAAAAATGCTGCCCGATCAGACCCCGAAAACGCGTCTGACTTGTAAAAAAATTTGCGGGGCGCGGCAAAAGTTCGCCCTCCACCTTTAGATTCATGGGGTGGGAGGCCGACCCGAGCTCGCCCCCTATCCACAGCGAGATTTGGCGTGAGGGAAATTTCCGTGTGG